>NW_028153464.1:0-13064 GCF_964211835.1 Anser anser | reverse complement strand
AGCAGTGCTGAGCTATTCTGCAGGGCAGGAATGACCAGACTCCACTACTTACTGTGACTGAAAGTAGTTTAAAGCCAGTTACCAAAAAATAGAGCAAAAAATTACTTCTAGAAGATATTTTCACTGTGTGATAAAACTGGCATGCAAGGTATTTTTGCCTTTTCTGGATTAAGAAAAATTCTGATCAGCTCCATTTTCAGGACAGACTGGTGACCTGAATAATTCATGAGTGGCTATGTCTAGGAGGTAAGCTGAAGCAGGAGTAAGCTGTTGGAGTACCTGCGGCACATGGAGGAGGAGTCGGGGATGAGCCAGGGAGAAGGCAGGCTGCTCCTCCTGACGCTTGCTTTAATTCTCACAAGAGCATCTGTGCAAGAGGCACTCAGCCTGAAGGATGTCTTAGCTTGGAAAGACAGTACTGCTTTTACAATGTGTCTGTCTGGGAAGGGGCATATTTGAATTTGTTAATACCTTGGGCATATATTTTTGATAAAATTCTCCAGTTAAAGGCTGTTCTGGGTATTATTATTATTATTTTTTTGGTTGGTTAGTTTTTTTGTTGTTGTTGTTTTTTTCCAGGTGCAATGTGAAGCTGGCCAAGTAGGTTGTGCAGACTTCTGAGATTTAGCACTTTAGGGCCACCATGTGATTCATGAGTTTCTGTGACACAAGAGCTAGGCAGTGCTGTTGTTTTACAAGCAGCCACAGGGAATGCTTAAGACTGATAATCAGTTATTCTTGCTCCTTTAGAAAATCTCCAAAGTATTACTGTGTAATATCAGGTTTTGTACATTCATTCTACTTCAGATATTCCTGTTCGAGTCCCTAGCCTACTTGGTGGTGCTTGTTCATGCTCACACTTCGGCAAAGTGCTCTCCGTGGCTGAATGGCACCAGGCCAACTGCTGAGGTATTTAAGGGTAGAAAGTGTTTGTTTGTTTTCAGACAATGAGAGGCCTGTTAAGTGAAATTCCCTGCAAGTGAAAGCTGGTAACTGAAACACTGACTTTACCAGGTGGGCTTGGCTGCCACAATAAGGGCACTTTGTCAAACACTTCAATAAAGAGAAAAATCAATGTATAATAATTAAGGTAACTCTATGAGTGTGTTTAATTGATTACCATCATGTCTAGAATCCCCATTAGTTCTTTATAAACTCAATAAAATAAAATAAAATAAAATAAAATAAAATAAAACAAAATAAAATAAAATAAAATAAAAGCAGAGAGCAAGAGAAAAAAATATTCTCTCTCTTTAATTCTTCATTTGCATCTCTATTCAGAATTTAATTATTCATGTTTGCAAAAACATATTCTGGTCTATGAACTATTTGCAAACTGTTCACTGAGATTATTATTTAAGATATCTTTTACCTGTAGTTTATCAAGTACCTAAGCAACATTGCATTGGTTCTTGAAAGGTTCCCAAAGCCATCAAGTGATCTCCAGAGGGTATGCTCATGAGGCATACAATGGGACGTAAAGATGCGTTGATTAGTTTAATTTATACATAAAAAGGTCATTTTGGGTCTTTTTGTTACCTGTTTCTCATTAGAAATACAAGAAAATAAACTATTTCTAATACTAGATTCTACTACTAGGACATGTTTACCCCAGAAAGTAATCCAGAGAGTATTTTGCTCATTTGTATCTGGCTGAAGGACTGCAGTAGCAGCAGGGCTTGTATGAACACGACTGTTATAATCAGCAAAGTGGTAACCGAAGAAAAAGATTTCTAAAATGTAGGAGATTTGTAGTAAGATCTTCTGCTGGCTCATAGGTTTTTGAGGTTTCTACAGTCTCTTTGAGGTGCAGGTTTCTCTTGTATTTTAGCTGGAGTTACCTTTTTTATTTGTGCTTCCACCAAGCTTACGGCAATGAGGAACCTCCCCAAGCCTCCATAACTGGTTTTTCCGATGGGGAATTTGGCAGCCTGTGTGTGCAGCAGCCAGGTGTTCCCTGGCCTCTGCACTGGGGCTGCTCCAGCCAGGGGCTGGGCTCACCCTTGCAGCACGGCCTCGGTCACGATGACCACGGTCACCCTGTGAGTGCTCACTGGTAACACCAGAGCTATTTTGGGGGGCATAGGAACGAGTTTTCTGGCTAGTGAGTAGCTGAGGTGTGGGGCTATTTGAAAAGGCTCTTTTTGTGACCTTCGGCTTGCATCCAGGACCTATTTCAGTCCCAGCCTCTGGCTTGTCTCTTGGTTTCTGACTCAGGCTCGTGACCTTTGGCGTTTAGCCTGATTGCTGGTCTTTGGGTGCCAGGCTGCTTCTTGTCCGAGACTTGGACTCGGCTTTCAGATAGTAGCTCTAGCTGCTTCTTGCAGCCTGGCACTTCAATCTCATTTGTGCTTTTGAAGTTTTCCCCTTAGGTCAGCAGTGGTACTTCTTACATTTCTTTTACAACCTTTACAAAAATGAGTCCGAACTCGTGTAATCCCAACAGCTCTGTTCTGCTCGTTTCTAAACGCATCCTTCCTCCAGTGGGTCACTGAAGCGAGGATGCAGAGCAGCTTGGACACTTTTCCAGGAACCCTTGCTTCAAACTGAACGTGGGGAGCCCCTGGGTCGCCTTTGCCCCCCACTTGTCTGTTTGGACATCTCCTGTGGGCTCCGTGCAGGTGGCTGGGTGCCCCTCGGCTGAGCCTCACCCCAGTGGCCACAGGAAGGTCCGAAACCAGGACACGTGCAAGCCTGTTGGATGCTGGCATCCTGCTTGCTAGAAATCTGTTGCTGAGACAACAACCTGTAAATTGGTTTATTTCATCAGATGTCTCAGAGAGAAAAACTCCATAAATTAAAAATAAAATCAATTAATTTTCTAAGTCATTTGATATGAAGTGACAGTAAGATCTTATTTATGAAAAATAAAAACAACCCCCAACAACCCTGTAGTATTTTCCATAAAATCACCAAAAAATTGTGTCGTTTTTGAAGGTCAGATGGCAGGCTTCACGCTCACAGTTGTGACTACATGCTCATGTGCATTTGTTTTCCTGGCTTTACTGCGAGTGTTCGCATGAATAACTATTCCTGCAGAGTGAATAAAGGCATTTGCAATCAGGTCCCAGCTGGAAACTTATTTCTGAAGTCAGTTCACTCCCTTCATAAAACACAGATTCTTTATTTTATCCTGTTTTGTAATTACTTCAAATGATTTGAGATCGTTGTGTTGAGTGCTCCTCCATTCCAAACCATTTTCTTGTGGAGGAGACATACGTTTCAGAGCTTATTTCTTTCTGGGTACCTATTTGGAAAAGAGATATTTTTTTTTTTTGTCTGGGAGGGGAAGGACAATTGCTGCCTGCCTGGATATCGGTTAATTAGCAGTCTCCTCACCAGTGGATGCCTGGCTAAATTCACTCCTCTGCTGAGTAATTTATTAAATAACTACAAGACCATTCAGGCAGTCCCAATAGTATTTTATAGGAAAGCACTAATTGCTTGGTATACTTAGTGGGAAGAAGGGATATAAGAAAATACATGGCATATATTTTCAATTGCTTATCAACCTTTCTGTCACCCCTTTCTCTGGGATCTCAGAGCTCAGTGCATTCGATCCAGTTGTTCCTCAAGTGAGGATGCCGTATAATTTCAGAGGAGATCAACTCTCCTTTTCTTCCACAGTTAACGCAGTCTGGGCCTGCTCAGGAATGCAGCCCAACATTTCAAACAGGAATCACTGTCACAGCCTCTGCAGGGCTGCCTAGATAGGGAGAATCAGCTCCCCTAAGTGCTGCTGGTTGTGTGGCGGCTTGGAAATCGCAGAAGGGAAACGCGTGATAAACCCTGCGCTCGGCTCCCCTGTCACATCTTCTGCCGTGCGGCTGACCATTAACGTGCCGCTGGCTCAGGCAGAGGGCTGAGGTCTGCCCAGATCACTTGGGAGCTGTCAGGTGGATTAGACAAGCTTCCTGGGGAATGCATGAAGATAATTATGGGGAGGTGACGTTAAATCACATACATGTGCTGCACTGTGCTCGGCGCAAAGGAGGCTTTATCCTGCCGTATGGGACCAGATGGACTCGGTGGCTGTTCTTTCAATTTCTGGGGGAGAATTTGGTACATATGGTCTGGGATCAGCACCTCGTTCCATCAGCTCGAGTCACAGCACCTGACTCCCACCTCCTGTAATAACTTTTTTTGTTTTATAAACAGAAAATCCACCCATGAGGTGTGTGTTACGGCAGCATTTTGAATTGTGCCAGCTCTTTATCTCTTCTGGTGACCCCCCCACCTCGACTCCAAAAGCCCAAGCTCTTTTCTCTTTCCTGCAGGGCAGAGACAGCTGCTATTTTTCAGAGGGAGGCTATACACCATAGTCATTCTCCTCAGCAATTCAAAAAATGTACAAGATGTCTGTAACTCTCATGCCTTACCAGGTGATTAGCTGTTTATATATATAATATACTATATAAATTGTGAAAATGGAAGGTCACTGCATTCAGTAGTTAGATCTAATCCTGCTCTTTTAGGAACACTGATCCTTGCAGCATAACTAAGGTATGTAGGTTTACACACGTATTTCCCAGTCTTAATGAGTAATACCGAGGGTCAGTTTTAATGCTGGGATATACTAAGCAGGAAGGAAGGGCACTCCAGTTTTTCAGGTTCTCCTTTCCAATATGTGGTTCGTGTAAAACTGAACACATCACTGTTAAAACATTCTACACAGCATTGTAGTTCATATGTTGCAGCCATTCTCCAGGAAAAATAAGGATTATCTCCATAGCTTCATCTACTGAGTAATTTCATGTGCTGCAGAAGACAAATTAGAAGAGCCCATTTTGCAAAGTAGTAGGTAAACAACCAAGCAACAAAACTGTGGAACTGCCTTGGTAACGCTAGTTTAAATGTATATGACTGTACTTCATGATACTGGTCATAGAAAAATAAAAAAATGGTAGTCTGTTAAATTAATTCACATTTTAGTTTTACTGAGAGCTTTCCTGCCACATTTTGAATTTATGTGCAGTCATGAAGCTTAGTTTTTAATGAACTGTGTATGATACAGAAAAAGAAACTATCATGTTAGATTTTCATATATAATAGGCAGAGAGCTGAATTATATGTCTTGATATCTATTAATTCTTCCTTGAGTAGACATTCTTGAGAAGTGTTTGTGGTAAGGCAGCTTCGCTGTTGTTTCTTCCCAAAATTTTAGAATATTTGTGCAGTAAAGGGCACAGAATATAATTTTTATTTTTTTCATAGGGGAGGTAGTCTTACAGGTAAAGGAGAAGCAGGATCTTGTGGTCCTCTATTTATATTTTTAAAGAAGTAGTTTTCAGGGCAAATTGGGTTAATAATAATCTTTTAAAACAATGATGGTTCAATTGTTATTAAAAAAAAAACCAAACAACAAACACAAACACAACAATTTATCTCCGTATTGAAATGTTATTAAAGGCTGTTTAGAATGTTCTTGTTTTAATTAAACTGTTAAGTGGAATTAGATGAGGAATTGAACTGAATTCAGAAAACTTTCAGATGGTGGTGCCAGTTTGCTCTTTCTGAGGATGAGGATTGCCATCAGAACGGCTCCTATTGCAGCCCATGTTTCTCTCAGACAGCTGGAGCTGCTGTCTTTTGTTTTTGCAAAACTAGCTGCAGTTTTATTTCATACTGACTGACTTGACGCATACTTTGAAGTTTTTCAGCAGCATATATGAAAATCATTACTTTGAGAGAGACATTATCTATGTATTCCTCATATTTGATGTCACATAAGACTTATAACTTGCATTGTGGACTCTAATTCAGTTTTATTTCTGATATTTCACACCTACAACTTGCAAGATAAAAAAAAGTCGTCAAAGCTGTCATTGCCCACTGCACTCAAGCTTTGTCTTTTCCTTTGTGATTCCCTTTATTCAATAATGACGACATGTTGACCGATCTTCTTGCTCACATTTTATGATGCACAGACACTCCATGTGTATTATGAAGACTGGCCAAAGCTGAGAGGCTTTTTTTTTTTTGTCTCTCCAGTGAATCTATTGCATTCAAAGTCTGGCCCCATATCTTTTTTTTTTTTTTTTTTAAAAAAAAAAAGATCTATGTGGCAGGCAGGGTGGAGAGGGATCAAGGGTGCCTCTAACCTGGTTGGATTCCCCAGCTGAGAGATCAGCTTTAGGATTGTGTTGGTGTAGGATGTGCTGGAGGGTTGAATGTGAGAGGTTTTACCACTGCACAACCTCCTAATTTTCGGTTTCAATATTTTTTACCCACTTGGGATGAAAATTAATTTTGAAATGTCTGAATTTCCCAAAGGAGGGATAATTTGTCACTCTAACTAAAAGGGGTTTTGCCACACATCTCTCTAAAGCAGGATCTGTATCCTTATACACTAAACAGGGTGCTTCCTTTTTCAGTCTTGACTATTAAAGAATGAGAGCTGTCAGATGAGAAAAATGTGCAGCTCACACGTACTGCCTATCAGTAACACATTGTTTAAAATCAAAAGAAATTAAGACCATAAAGTTACGTTTCTTCTCACCTTAAAACTAAATCAAACTGAAGTTAATTAACCTTCAGAGACAACAATAACTTCAGAAAATAATGGCTTCTCCAGTATTTTTCTCAGTGGGAAGCCCTTGGTCTCCAAATACATTGCAGAGAAGTGTTCTTACAGTCCCAAGGGATTATTTAAAGAAAAAAAAAGTTGCATCAAGATTTTTCATCTCACTGAAGTCCATGAGCATTGGATTAGGTCCTTAGATCCGGTTATGTAAACATTTCTGTAACATTTTTAGACTGCAGTGTTTGGACTGTTACTAGAGAGCACTGCAGTGCTTTTCAAAGCTCAGTGTTTTAATACCTACTCTTGAAGAGCTTATATTTTGTTTTCCACCTCATACATCCTCTTCTCTTGTTAACACATACACTGGTATTTAAGAGTATCACTCTTTGCTTTCTGTACTCATTGAAATGTGTGAAACGGCTGCCCGAGGTCTGACAAACCATGAGAATGTTGCTGAGCCTCGGTGATCGCTAATTCGTACGTGAGCAGAAGATATCCTTCGCATTTTATCTTGCAGCTATTTCCTGTTTACTTGTGGGTAAGAGGTTTTTTAATCCACTGTCTTTGCTCTTCATGCCTATTCAGTTGGTAAATGTGGCCACCCATGTAAACGGTGCCTCAAAGACTTTCGGTTTCAACCCATTTTCTCTTTGTATATGTTTGACTCTTGTATAAAGAGTCAGCGCAAAGTCTCAGGTCCTTGCCCAGGAATGCTTAACCTCACTTAACCTTGCTTCAGGTGTTAGCTGGGGCTTCAGTGACGTGGAAACGTTGTGCTGGAATTTGCAGGGGAAAGTGGAGACAGAGGACCAGGAATCACTTGCTTTTGATTCAGGGAGCTGTGTGAACATATAAGGTAAAGACAACACAGCATTCTGGGGTCCCATTAAATGTAAATAAGAACCTCATGTTTAAGAAGACCAGACTGTTCTCCCATTAATTCCACATACTGCAGTGACTTCTAACCTATTTTTTCTGTCCTTTTTTTTTTTTTTTTACAAAAATGTATCCCATTATTAACTGGGTTATGTTAAACAGAGGGAGCATATTGATCAAAAAAGACTAAATAATAGATGCCTTGCACCAGAACTGCTGAAACATGCTGGCAAAAGTGAAACGCAGTCCCTCATTCATTGTTTATTCATTCTGTGCTCTTGTGACATCTGTTACGCTAGCACAGTGACACACTAAATTGTTGCATCTTGAAAGCATCGGTATTTTGCACAAAGGAAGCAGGCTAAGAGCATCAGGAAAATGTTTTTGAATGTGTGACCTGTATCTTACGCAAACGCCATGCCATTCCCTGACAATGCAGGCAAGCAGGGAAGTGGACTTCCACCTCTTCTCTGTGATAAATGACATTAGCTTATATAGGAGCATCAACATGTATGTGTGTCCTAACAACTTATGACAGAGCGGCCATTCATAAGCAACAGCACTGATAATTACTCTGCTACCAAATTAAACTGATGTCATGTGGACTTGTTTTTGGTTTAGGATTGCCTTTGATTCCCTCTTTCTTACAACCATCAGAGCTCTCAGACGATGAGCACAATATAATTTTTCCTTGTTCAGTAGTTGCACTGCTTTAAGAATGATGCAATAGACTTTCTCAAACAATCGAACATATATTATGAAGGATGTCGAGCTGCCCATCTTTAAGGGCTGCTGAAAGGATATCACAAACCTGCACTCATTTCTGAAGTCAAAGAAGAAGCTACTCTAACAAAATCAATGGGGTTAGGTGACCTATATAATTCTTATCTTAAGGTCTTTGTTAGAACTAATTCTGAACATGGGAACTAAGCACTTTCTTATTTGACTTACTGGAAGTTTTCAGATCCTCATAAAATTTTAGTGAGATAATAAGAGCAATTGTATGTTGCATAGATAGTACTGTTCATCTCTAAGTGCTTTTTAAAGATAAGAATCATCTTCTTTGATGCTGAAGCAAAATTAAATGGCTTACGTGAAGTCCCACAGCACCTACTGACGAAGCTGTGGAGTAAATAATCCATCCAACGCACCACATCTGTGTAACAGTAACTGCATCGTTGCCATTCATACTGTTTTTGGTGGAAGAAATCAAACCCGTTAAAAATGTATAAAATATATTTAAAAGAATAACTAATACTGTGGTTCTACACACTCTTCAACCTAGCATTATCTAGATCTGTTACTGCAAGAAGTGGTCCCAAACATCTCTGACCTTGGTCACCATCTGGCCCATAGGAAGAGAGGATCTCCGAGGTGGTAAGGGGACTCGGGAGGTCCCCGTGTCCAGCCTCCTGCTCGAAGCAGACATCACGGTTGATCTCAGACTGGGTTGCTCAGGGCCTTGTCTGAGTTAAAACTAACCCACCACCACAACTTAGATTTAATCTAATTCAGTCCCTTCCTCTGGGTCATTCTGCATCCACCTGGTTGCCAGAATTTAGGCTGACACAGGACCTGAGGGGATGAAGGAGAGGAGCAAGTGAGAGCATTCATTTTAATGGCAGTAGTCATTCACACTACCCTGCAATGTAAGACTTACTATTGCAGTATTAGAATAAAAGAGAGATGCTCACTCCTGCTTTCTTGTATTTGGGCATTTGTTGGAATGACAGGCTCGAAAGGAAGAAGGCAGGTAGACACACTGTGTTTCTTGAGAGAAATCTCCCATAGTAGTGGCACTTCCCAGCCCACAAAGCAGGCCAAGCAGATGTATTTTCACACATCCCTTAAATGAAGTCTGATATCAACTGTTCGGTTGTAATACGTATTTGTGATTTGCCTCCTCTTTCTAGCTTATTTGTTTCTGTTGTATGGTAGC
Organism: Anser anser; assembly: GCF_964211835.1. Classification (NCBI taxonomy): domain Eukaryota; kingdom Metazoa; phylum Chordata; class Aves; order Anseriformes; family Anatidae; genus Anser; species Anser anser. The sequence continues at coordinate 3,726 of NW_028153464.1, read as the reverse complement.
ACAAATTTACCTTAAATTACCATCTTAATATTTAGCCTTCTGAATCTGCTAAGCCATTCATAGTAGTTTCATGACAACAGATCTCCCTGAGCTTTCAGTGCAATTCCCTCTCTATTGCACCATCTTAATGAGGGAAGGGGTAGTTCTCCTGGCTTAACTTCCTGCATCATGCTTTGTAAGATACTGTTTGTTCCTGACATGTGAGGTATCTTTGGATGCCATTCTTGAAGCCTTTGCTTTCCTTTTCACTGCGTTCTTATTGTGTCTGTCTATGCTCTAAGCTTTATGCTCTGCCAAATTTTAGCCTGGAGTGACAGCAGAGAAATAAGCATTATAATGAAAGTGCTGACAAACCCCTAGCTGTAATGACGTGAATGCTGCAGCTATCATTTGAGTTTGCTGCGTTCTTTACTTTAAATCTTTAATGCTATTTTCTCTTTTTATCCTGTGCTGAGCAGTGGGATTACTCAAGTGGTTTATGGCTTAGAAGTTGTGCAGTTAAGTGAGTTTTTTGATGGGGTGGAAGGGCGCCTCTCTGGGGGCTGCCTCCTTCATCTTAGAGGTGTGGAAAAGTTTAAGACTGTGAAGGAAAGCCACCATTAGCAAGGTGTTCGATGCTGCATTGCCATCGCAGCACTGCCACCACCCCTTGCCCCCTGTGAGCGCTCCCTGTGATGATGCCTGATTTTATACACACCTGACTGAGGCAAGGTCAGGATCCTCTCAGGTGGAAGGGCATTCTGTACTGCGAACGGGGAGAGAGCGAAGCATTAAGAGTGAGGAAATTTAGCTCATATCAAAAAAAAAAATTCGTTGATGATGTAGGCATTAATATTTTAGACCGTAAGTCATTTGAAGCAGGGTGTCTGCATTTCTGTGTGTGTGGATACTGTTCAATACGTTTCTGACATTACCACAGCACAAATAATGCATGGACTAGATATGAATCAGTACTGAAGTGCCTACTCTCTGTCGGCGTGTAGCTGATGCTGCAGCAATGAAAGTAATGATCCTGTGGAGTTTCCCATTGATTTCAGTGAAAGCAGAGGCAAGGTTTAAAGAGGCCTTTTGGATTAGATCTCTAGCTTTTCTAGAATGATAGAAGTCCTTTCGTCTTGAATATGTCCTGTTTGTTTATGCTGGAGCAGGATTTAGCATCTGAGAAGTTACTTGGCCAGTGCCTGCCTGATTCCAGGTGGATGCAGTTACTGTGTGGATGTGTGGCTTTTGCTCTGCCATGCGATCAGGTAATGCTAAGGGAGAGGTGAACTGTAATCCCTTTAGCTCTATCATATACCTACCTCCCTGTGGTGACTGAGATTAACGCTGTATTAATTTGAACAAAATACACATGATAAGAAAATGTTAGAAAAGATTTTAAAAGGTGTATGTGCAGAGGGATGCTAGCAGCCCAGAGACATGGACTGACGCGGAGCTCATGAAGCTCAGCCCCATTTCCCTGTTAGGGAAATGAAATCCTCGTCTTTGGAGATGGAGAAGAGCTGGCTGGGCAAGGCCATGAGCAGCCTGCTCACATTGGTCCTACTCTGAGCAGGGGATTGGGCCAGATGACCTTCAGAGGTCCTTTCCAATGTACATCATCCTACAAACCTAGTCTATTAAAAGAAAAATTAGCAGTTAAATCATTGTCCTATGTGCTGTGAATCTGACTAAACTATGAAACCGGTGGCTGCTTAGAACTGCCTAGAGAGAAATGAATAGTTCTCTCAGGATCAGTACCATTGAAGAAAGACCCTTCAAGTGTGATGTACCAGCAACAGATGAGCTCGTTGCTGTCAGCAAAGTTAGCATACGAACTCTGATTTGATTTCTTGTGCTTCTCTGTCACTACGAGATCTGTATTTCTCTCACTCTTCATTATGATTATTAAATCAGAATGCTTATGTCTCAAGAATTCACCTGCTTAGTCAGAAATCACCACACTTTTCCTTTGCTTTACTGTCTGAAAATTATGTTGATTCATGGAGGAGGGATTACTGTACATCCTCCCTGCCTTTGATCTCGTTTCCTCTCCTGCGTCTCACACGCGGCAGCACTGTATCGCAGGGCTCACACCCACTTCTCAGGCTCTCTGGGGTATGGCCTGGGGACTCCCTGGGACTCCATCACACAGATGTGGCTGCCCCAGGGTGCACCGCTGCTAGCTGCTTCCCACGAGAAATTGCACAAATTCTTCAGATCCTCATCTCTCTTTTACTCTCCTTGGTCTGTGAAGATTTTGCTACCTAAAGAAGGCGCATGCAGACATGCTGTCTGTACATCTGGGTGTAACACTGCTTTTCTTGAGCTGACAGCTAGCACCAGTTCTTCATTAACAGCTTTTTGAGGGACAATGCTAATAGGAACAGCAGCAGTGGGGGTGATATCGTGCTTCTCTGAGTCAGGTTTGGTTAAAGAACGTAAAAAAAACATCAGAAAAAGCTTCTGAGTATCAGGTTTGCAAAATAGTTGATAACAGCTTTCTGAGACAACTCTCATTTCACCTCTCATTGCCTCACCTTACCTCCACATAAAATGAGGATTTTTGACTAAGATTGAAAAGGAGGATTAGAAGATGATTAACCCATTCATCCTTGTAAAGTATTTTGAAGTATTTAGAGAATGACACGTGAGTCCAAAGTTTTGCTGTGTAGGAACTGCTGTGTGGGTAGCAATGGCAATAAAGTCTAGATATAGTTTTTTTTTTTTTTTTTTTTTTTTGTGAATGCTTTTCTGACCTCCTGTTTTGTGGTATGACAGAAAGAGTTTCTAAAGGAACCCCTTCAGAAAACACAGTTACACAGCACCTCCAAAACAGGTACATGATGGTCTCAGTCATTCCTGGGCTGGGAACGTAGGTACAAGAGGCAGATACCCAAAATAGCCATATCTTCTTGAGTGTACAACAGAAATTATTCAATAATTAGTAAGACTTGGGAATTAAGCATTATGCCGATTTCATTGTGAGTGTTCTTTGAGACACAGATATGAGCTGACATAAAAAAAATAGTGATTTGCTGAGTGTCTAGTAAACTTTGAGAAAACTTCCAAAAACACCAGCATAATTGTAAGTGTAATGAGCTCTTGGCTTTTTGTCCTTTGCATCACTTTTCCAAATAGCTTATGGGAAGTCCAGTGTGTCAAGTCAACAGAAAAGCTTTCAAAAACCAAATATATATATTCTGCCCAAGAATACATATTCTGCCCAAGAAGCCACGCAGTTTTCCATCCCTGAAAGCAGAGCTAATGTTTAAGACAGAGACATTCTCGTACGGCAGCATGTGGCAGCATGTAAACCCATGTCGGTCCATCCTGACCCAGTATATGGGGTTAGTTGGACAGCTGTGCAGAGCCGCCTTTTTCTGACAGCCTCCTTTTCACTGGATGCCAAAACTAGAATTTCATCCTCAGAGGGGCTATGGCAGAGACCTTGGGAGACAACAGTCCCTGTCTTGGGCCTTGCTCACCGACTTTGATAAATGCTGCTAAAACTCATCCTAACTGGTTTAGCTTGTTTTCTTTTCCCCTGCTTAAATGTAAGTTACATCATCAGCAAGTCTGCATGCTAATCAGAGGATTGCTTTCCTGCAGATTTCCCTATGGAGAACTAGAGACTATCTTGCGGGGACAAAAAGTGTGTAGATGTCTGACACATTGCATTTTCTTCTATATTTGCCCTTTGTTCGTGTACAGCAAGAGGCTAAAAATTGCCAAGGCTATTTGTTG
>NW_028153465.1:0-8401 GCF_964211835.1 Anser anser | reverse complement strand
ATTGCAGGATGCATCAAGAATACACCTTCAGATTGATGGTCTGCATATGATTTATTACATGTAGTTTTAGGTACTTAGATTCCTTTGCATCTTTCACGTTTCCTGTCAGTATTGTATTTTTCAATGAAATCGTGGTCCTGCATACTGTACATATTTTTGTGCTTTCACTGTGCTACAACCTAGACTTTATCAAACACTATTTCATGAAGAAATGTGATCTATTATATCCAGTTTTTGAAATCAGGCCCAGAACTGTGTCCAGAAGCACGTTTTAAGTAACTGGAACCTACACACACAAAAACAACTTAGCATTGTTGTAGCACAGTCTACAGGACAGGGTACAGGATGCAAAATAGGTAATACCTATTTAATAGAGTAACGTGCTCATGTTTGTTACATGTTTAAAAAAAAAAAAAGTCGGTAGAAAAAATAACCTGTGTTATATAAATTATATGCATGTTAGTCTAAATCAAGATAACTTTCCTTGTCTTTGACTAGAGAAAATTACTCTGTAACTCTAATCAGTTCAGCCATTTAGTTGGGGCAAACTGTATTTGTAGCAGTTTAAAACAATTAATTCATTATTCCATGAAACACTCAAATATCAAACACTGAGCCATGCATTCATAACTTTCATCATTCACAGATCCTACATAAAGAAATGCCTTCAAGCAAGAACCCCATGCCATCAAACGAAACACCAAAGGGGAAGCATGCGTTGTCTGAAGAGATGCAGAGACGTGATTCTTGGGGGGGAAAGAAATGATAAAGACAGTTTCTGTCCAAACCAACCACTTCTAAAACAAAGCATTGATTCACTGAGGACAGAAAACAGTTCACCGCACTTACCCAAAGAACACGACAAACCTTTCTGTCTCTACCCTGTCAACACAGAGGAAAAAAAAAAAAAAAAAAGAGGATGTAGAAAGTAATGAAAGTGCCACTTACTAAAATTTCAATACTACCCATCTTATAAAAGAACAAAAAACTAACAAAAGGGACAAAAAAAAAAAAAAGAAAAAGAAAAAAAAGAAGGCTTTCTTTTTACTTTCCAAAAGTTTATAATGTTCTTTTTATGGGAACCCTGCTTGCTTGGCATTTTCCTGTTGACAAAGGCCAGCAAGTGGGCAGTTCCCACTTAGGAGGAGTGACCCCATGACCAATTCAGCATGTCAAGAGCCACTCAAGGTGTTCCCTACCAAGCCCTCCTCAAAGAGCTTGATTACTGACTGCGTGATCACAACTGCAGCAGCCATCCACGATTATAACCCTTTATTAGGGAAATACATCTACGTGCCTCTGTGATATGGTGTTTCATCAGTCTGACAAAGTAATGATAAAAACAGATAAGCACAGAAAGAGTACTGATGGGTACACAAGGAAAAGTAATTAGGCACAAAATCACAGCAAACCTCATTTACAACAATTTTTTAGTTAATCAGATTACCAAAGTAGTATATATACATGTATAACATAAATACAAATATAAGAAAGAGAAGCAGAAGGAGAAAAAGGGGAAAAAGAGGGGACAAGGAAATAAAGGGACAAAAAAAAGAAAAGAAAAAGGGGAAAGGAAAAGGTATTTGCTAATCAAAAGGTTAAAAAATTAAATCAAGTTTCAACCAAGCATTTATAACAAAACTGCCACATGAAGTCAGTCAAAAGGGCAGCATTATTCTGCAATAGTAATCATGTATTTTGGCTTTCTTAATCAAAAATACATTAAATACAAAAACTGTATCGTCTATCAAAGCACCAAAAACAGATTAAAACAGTGTTTGTAAGGTGATAATTGGGCTCCACTAATCTCAAAAATAATTTAAATTTGGAATTCAATACAGACAAGAGTTCACTCTAAATTCTGAGAAGTAAATACATTCACAGACGTTCTTTCGAATAGGAAGTCTGAATTAATTGAAATTTGTTATTGATATTCACTGAAGCTAGGTATATATTGAGACATTCTCCCTTCCCTCAGAAACATGCAAAAGCATTCAAAAAACAGCAAAATATTAACACAATGAAAAGATCAAGGAGAAGATTCCAGAGTTGGTAATGCTAAAATTTAATTATATCGCTAAGCTGTTAGTAAAATAATTTACAACAGAAAATAAAAATGAATCACTATATCAAGTGAGCTTTTGATATGTATTAAACCTAGACAGCTTTCAGGTCAGGAAGCAACCAGTAAAATTCAGTCCATCAACTGGTAAAAAAGAACATTGTTCAGGTGGTTTCTCCATACAAACCCCATCTTGAACACCTGGATCCTTTTATTTATTTACTTATTTGTTTGTTTGTTTGTTTATTTATTTATTATCTGGTCATTTTTTTTCTCTGGCTGATATCATGAGTGGTCAGACCGCTATCACTGCCCTGGCACAGTAATGTTAGTTACTTCTCCAAAAAGTCATAAAACATCCTATGCAGAAACTTAATAGAAGCAGCTAGGTTTAGGTTTCCAGCTCCAAGATGCTGTTAAGCAAACAATGAATGAACGAAGCTGTGGCTGCCCCATCCCTGGAGGTATTCAAGACCAGGTTGGATGAGGCTGTGGCCAACCTGATCTAGTAGGTGCCATCCCTGCCCATGGCAGAGGGGTTGGAAGTGGATGATCTTTAAGGTCCCTTCCAACCTGAGCCATTCTGTGATTCGAAGAATGGTGCACTCAGTAGTATTCTTTATATCTATACTCTAAGGCATATACATGTAACTTTTCATAACATAGAATGCATATCCCTAACAAGAAATTTTTAAAAAATAGTATTGAAAAAAAAAAGAAGAATTAAGAGAACAAAGATAAATTAGGAAAGTACATTTTAAATTTAAATCCAAAATGTTTGTTGTAAAGTATTCTCACAGGTTTACTTTTTTCTAGGAATAATAAAAAAAAAAAAATCCCAATTCTATTGTTTTGAACAATTACATTGTAATGCAATTATCATACTCACATCCTGCAAACTTTTATCCTTTTAATCCAAATGCTTGCTTTTCGGTTCAGTGTACTCTTCATGTGCTAAACCTAAGTCCATACAGGGCTAAACCAGGCAAGGTGAAGCGTTCAGCAAATAGCTGCATAATACTTCCAGCAGCCAGCTCAGATCGACCCGGAGGAGCTACGGGGCTGGACACAGGGTCCGTGCCACCAGAGAGCTGCCAGGACACCAGCCCCATCCCCTGCCACGTGCACTTCCAACCTCGAAGAACAGAGGGGCGTTCATATACCACCCTTACACCACGGAGGAGATGCTCCCAGACTGCCTGACACTACACGGGTCCAGTTCAGTCCCGTTTCACTCCTCGTGGTATGTGAAACCAGCTCTTTAGGTGTTCCTCTGACAGCAGTATGGAAACAGGACAAAGAGGGCTATTCAGAAGCAGCAATAAAAGTTAAAACAGCTGCTTTGACATGGTGGCTTAACCGTGGCCAGCAGCTCCTCCAGCTAGTGAAAAGAACTCTTGACCAGGAATAAGGTGATACCAATCACTGGGAAAGCCACTTCCCTGTTTTTATCCTCAGCTTATTTTTTCCTGTAAAATGGCTATGTATGGACATGAAGTTTCATATCGTCACAGACAGTAAACCCTGGCAATGCTTATGATGCTGCCAAAAGAAATACAACCTCAAAGTGTGTAAAGCATTTCTTATACAACAAGACTAATGTGAAATGACTGATCATTAGGGAAATTCTTTCAGTAAAAAAAATCATAATTATTATGTAGCAAGAACTACAGATGAATTAGGACAACTGACAGGAGCTTCAAAATGTTTCTTACACTTTTTTAAACATGCAGTACAAGAAAATAGGAGAAATTAGAGTTTTGACTAAGTTTAAGGTACCATGAGAATTTCAATGTTAAGAACTAACTAGAACCACAAAATAATTAAATAAATAAATGAAAAATAGCTTTGAAGTTAATAACTTTTGACAAAATCTGGAATTTCTGCAGAACCTGAGTGTTCTGAAAGACACATGAGAAACTTAATTTCCACTGTGAATCTACATGGCTGTCATTATTAAACCACACTTCTCTAAAAGACTTTCTTTTCTATCAGGGTATCTCAAAAAGGGGGAAGTGAAATTGCTTGTGGAACATTACTCAATTTGCTTGCATTCAGTGTTCACCCCCTCTTCAATTTTTTCAGGATTATCTACTGATTTAATTAGAGGCAGGCTCTAGCTCTAAAGAACTGCATTAAAGTAGGATTTGCCACATTAGACTTTCCATAGTGCCTCTCATCAGAGGAAACACCTTCTCTCCAGGTTTAATCCATCATTTATTTGATTTTTGAGGCTATTTTAATTTTTCTGAGTCATAGCAGGAGAGATATGTTGTTATTTTGAGAAGTAATGAAAACAAGCAGTAGGTGTCCAGCGCACTCATTTCAACATTCTACTATTTTCAAATGACTTTTTCCCCGTTAAAACGCAGTCTGATCAAACCCTTGAGGCATCCCTGGAGGTTTTCAAGGCCAGGTTGGACTAGGCTGTGGGCCGACCTGATCTAATGGGTGGCATCCCTGCCCATGGCACTGGGGTTGGAAACTGATGATCTTTAAGGTCCCTTCCAACCCAAGCTATTCTGTGATTCTATGAAAATTTACATAAGTAAGATAGATATGGTTTTGAAACAGACACTAACCAAAGGGAATTACCAAGTAAGGAGAAAATCCTAGCTCCATTAAGCAGTACGGCAGTGAGTAACCCACAACACATAAACCCTTAAGCCCTGTCCATCAACACTACACAGTGATTTAAATGGCCCTCCTATGCTTTTCTAACTTTTTGACATGTAGCAACCTCTAAAACCCAAAAATGTTTAAAAACTGCCAGATATTTCACAGTGAAATAGTCAAGTCTGTATTTTACATTTGTAATTTTCAAAAAATTACTTCATAACTCATAGGTCTAATCATTTTCCACATAAACTGATGACAGAATGTCAGCCTATGGAAATCTGTATCCCATCACAGAAATCACTAGAACAATAAAAATCTTCAAATAACGTTGCTTCAGTTTATTATATATAGTAAATGAGATTTATGTCGTAACATATGCATATGGATCTGTTCTGGCATCCTAACTTCCATGAGTTAAGACTCAAAAAATGCTGGAGCATAAGGACTGCCTAAACAGTTGTCTGTTTGTTGATTATCACTTCCACAAAATAAAAGTGATTTATCCCCAGATCCCAAAGTCTCCAAGTTCTCAGTCTCACCACCACTCACTCATGAGCACAAACACAGGCCACGTCCCCAGCCCACATACCCTGCAGGTTCTGGCCCTCTGGTTGTGCCAGGTGCCAAACTGATAGCTGTCTGCACCTTAACTGGGGGGCTGATAACTGCCAGTGAGAGATTACATTGTGTAGAAGGAAAAAACAGCAATCAGATTTAAAAAAAACTGATTTCTGTTTGTGCTTACCAGGTAAAATGAACAGCCCTAGTATGCATATATGCTCTCACAAAGCACACACACAATTTCCATGGCCTGTTCCACCTACATTCATCAAGAAGACCAAGGTCTTTCCTTTCTCACATAGATTTCACTACAGACATCTGGTTTTATTTATGCTTGGTCTCAATTCAGGCCTATTCAGATAGGGCAGGCATTCAACCTGAATCTGCTCCTAAAAAAAGAAAATATAAAGAAGCTTCAGCAGATACAAGACTCTCTTGCTCCTTCATTACTCATCATTACTTATCTGTGTTCTTTGGAATCATATTTTTCATGTTATACATTTTCCTCCAGTTTGTGGACAAAATTCAGAGCTAGTTTTAATATCTGTGGTCTAAGTATAGAGAGCATAAAGCAAGAAAGGATAACATTGTTTTTAATGGCTTGGAAAAAATATAGTTATGGATGCACTTAAAGCTTATTTAAAATTGAACTGCCTTGACAATACCACTAAGCCGTAAATAATACATCCTTGTTAGAACTAATTATTTTGATTATTTTACCCGTGCTATTAATAATTGCAATACATTGAATGCTTATGAACATATGTCTATGTCTGTAGTTTCATTAAAGTTCTTACATGCTTTCTTTTCTCGCTGACTTATGCTACAATTTACGGAACAGTACAAGCACATCTACAGCACAGTGCATCTTTGTTTTCATGCTCATTCACTACTGCTGTGAGGTGCTGGCTGCCAGCCTCGGAAACTGAAATCTTCTATTTGTCCACAAAATACCAACCAGGCTGAAAGCAATAGCACGGGCGTACACGTAACCCTGCCAGTATCCTTCAACCCTAATTTGAAGAGTCATGTCTAGTACTGAAAGGATGATCTCTGCAGTCATTTCATTCTTGGCTTCTGCTAATTAGTTGAAGTGAGGGATGCTACCAAGGTCTAGAGAAAAGTTCAGATTCTATCTCCTCCTTGCTTACTTCTTTTTCCAGGACAGACCACCTGTTCCTCGGTTCACTCTCTGACCCTGCCAAGTGTGGGAAAGCTGCTTACTGTTGGCACACTTTTCACCATCCACTTCATGATCAACAGAGCCTACGGCTTGCACCATACACAGCAAAAGCAGAACACTGGTTGTATTTGTTCAGCTGCCAGTTCAATCCCTGTTGCAGCCACCATTTTCAAGGTATAGCCTACAGTTGTAACTCAGGATAAATGGCAGAAAACTGTACTTTCACACACGTGAATCAAAAAAGTTACCCTTTCATGCTGCTTACTTCTATCTACTTACTTGTTTACCTCAATACCACTCTGCATTCTTGGCCACCTTACACTCAAAACTTGAACCATCATTTCTAATCCTAGTTTCCCCCTTTGTGCCAGAGACTCTAAAAAAATTCCTTGAGACAAACCAGTTTCTCCCACAGAAAGAAAGCGGAGAACTGCTTGCAATAGTCTCTGTTTTTATTCTGAAAAGGATTGCCTTTTTAATGTAATGAGTAGCCAAGGTAGAATAAAATAACTAGTTCTGAACTACATGCATTAACCAGCCACCTTTTAATCAAGCAAGCCAATCCCGCAAAGGAATAACATCTTCCCTGTGTGCCATAAAGATGTTCGAAAACCATGTTTTCTGAAATGGGATCTTCTAGTGATCAACAACAGCGTGAGGAGCTTCTTGCCTATTGTTTGCTAATGTGGAATCACTGTGGATATCTGTTGTGGATATCTAAGAGCTAGCCTACGCTTCCTGTACAGAATAAAAATACTTCTTCTGCATAAGGTAAGGACTATGTAAGTAGTAGATGTTCAGTGTGGAAGCTGGTGCTGGCAGACCACTGTAGTATGTTTTCAGTAAAAGTGGAAAATGTACCTTAGACAAATAGGAGGTAATACAAGAGCACGTGTGGTGGTATTTCTGTATTTACTTATGTAACTGAGCTGTGGGAAGCAGGACAGACGATATAGCCAAGACACTCTTGTTAGTAACTCAAAGAGGGAAAAGACTCCTGATTATAAACTAATTTAAGTTTTCTGAACAGTGTTCACATGCAGATAATAGTATCACCTGAGGGCCCTTACAGCCTGTTATCCTAAAATCCTCCACTAGATGAGAAGGGAGACCAGAACACTGTGCTTCAGAAACCCCACTGCATTCTCATTAGCAGAAGACTGCAATAATAGTCACACTGGGATATTCTGGGGGCTATGAGCTGACAGAAGTATCTAATTATCAAGGAATATTGAACATGCAGATCAAACAAATAAACTGCAAGTCTAATTCTACAGTGACACCCAAGTTATAAATGTTTTTTCTGACAGAAAAAGTTCTGCATTGCTTTTTAGTTCTCACTTTAGTTTTTCCCATTATCTTACTAAATATTATTTTTCCGAAAAAAAAAAAAAAGTGTTAAAACCAAGAGCTATAAAAAAGATCAAAACTGAAAGAACTTTCTAAATAGCATACAGAATTTTCATGAAAATATAAACAGTTAAGTCATTAGATAATAAATGCAAAATGGTTTCTTACATTGATCTCCAGTCAAAGAACCCATACACAGTCTGAAACAAGGGCCCACTATTTCTTCAGACACATATCAACACAATGCAAGCAATACCATGTAATTAACACTGTGCTAATCTGTTATGCATAAATTGAGTACTGCAGCTGATACATATGAATAGAGAATAGGGTACAATACCTGTCCAAAGTTAATAACATAGTTTCGTTCATTTCAGGTACATCATCAGCTTTAATGGTGATGTTAATTGTGGTATCACTTTGTCCAGATAAGAAAACCACGGAGCCGTTAAAAGGACTTATATCATCCTGTGTTACCGCCTTTTGATTGGGACCAGAGGGTTTCAAACTCCAGAACACAGTTGCTTGACCATCAGTCCCATCTCGATGCAATGCAATGGAAACCTGTGAAACACATTAATTTGTTGTGACTTGCAAAAGTAGATGCAAAACCGATTACTCCCTTG